>NC_056745.1:309054141-309101641 GCF_019279795.1 Protopterus annectens | reverse complement strand
GAAGTAGGTTGGGTAGGTTAACAGACAAGACACACAAGACGCATACAGGGGCGGTATATGACACAATTGGGGGGTAAACACCTTGATGGGGAGGGATGTTGGGATATCGGAAGCCCACAAGCCCTCTAGTGGTAGCAGTGGGACTGAGATCCCCACCCATGGGCAGTCACCACTGCACCTTCACAGCCGCAAAGGTGGCTATGCTGGGGGCTGAGCCACAGAGCCAGCCTGACTCTCTAATTGTGACATGTGGCCCTCAAGCTGGCATAGAAGATCACCAAACTTCTCATTAATCACTCTACGCACCACGGTCCTGACCTGGCGATGGCTGACAGGTGCCTGTCCACCCCCATTCCCGGGGGGGGGTGAGCACCATTCCCTTAGGTGGTTCCACTCAAAGGTGGTGCAGGACCAATGGACAGGAAGGTGTGGTGTTGGGCACCAGACATGCTGGTGCCCGGTGTCTTGGCCAGCTGAAGTGCGTCTGCTCTGACTGGCCTTCCCAAGCGTGCTATAGTGTGTAGATTTCAACATCATATATGGGTTAGTAATAGTCAATACATTCCACAGTTAGGTAATACAGCATGCATATATATTCCCATTAACCCAGACACCAGATACGGAACAGTTGCATAGCAAACAGAACACATGCATATATGGGACCACAGTGGTAATACGAACAGCATGCAGGTATGTTGATGGCACCATGCCAACAATGTTGGAATAATTCAATATGGCACATGTATGGGAACCATTAGAATATTTATCAAATGATTGGCCATTATCAGAGTCAGTACATACCAGTTGGGGTGGGTATGTTGATTATTGGTGGAGATAAGGTGGGGGGGAAGAGAAAGATGTCAATTAACAAGTAGTATATTCCTATATTCAACATTACTTTCCTAGTCAGTGCTGTTATCTGTACCTTACAAGTCTTACTACACTACCCTATAGACCTATACTGGACACAGATATGGCTATCAACATCATCACACATGAACCAGTTTTACCTGCAGTATACACCTCTTACCTGGTATACCTGTGGAGGGAATGTTTGTTAACACTGACTGTTTGTACACATACGCCCGGATTCCAGATTGATGTTTTGCACTATGCTATCCAACTCTTTCTGCACAGACTCTGGCCATGTGTTGACCACATGCTGGTGTGCCTGGACATATCTAGAATATTGCCCTCTTCCACCTTTAGTGACCTGACACACACATATACATGCTTTCCTACACAGTTATATTATGTAGCACAGTGTGGGTGACAGTGATCAGTGATACTTTCTTATTCGGAGAAACTACAACACTCACAATCCCCTAAAATACCAGGGTGGACAGTACCAGTGCAGGTTATATTGGTCTGTATTTATCAGCACATTGTTCATATCCAAAGTACCTGTGGGAGCAATGTTTTTTAGAACTACCTGACTGTTGCCACACAAAGTTCTGGATTACACATTAGTATTCTGCACATACTACTCACTCTGTTACTGTAGACACTCTGACCACAACTTAACAAGTTGTGATGTAAATGGGACATACATGGCCTCTTAGTCACATAAGGTATTGGGGAGTTGCAAGTGTGCCAGATGTTTGTCACAGATGTGCGTCAATCAGTTGTATTTCCTGTTTGCTGCCTATACATCTGGGATCATCCCACTGATTTCCCAGGGGGACAGGTTGATAGGCAATATATATGGGCCACTTTAATAGACATTCTGGACATATCTGTAGAGTTGTGGGGTATGATTCTGTATGCAGACTACTACCATTGGCAGGATTCGAACCGTGGCTGTGTGTGCTAAAAGAACAACACTTCACATCTCAGTTACATGTGCTATTCGGTTTTTGTTGTCTGCATTTTACCTGTTTACTGTCTATGTGTCTCTCAGTTGTACTAAATGGCCTCTGGGGATTACACCTGTCATATAAAGGCATTCCTACATATTCGATTTATGGTGCATTGTGTGGGTAACAGTGATTAATACAACAATACTATTACATAATAGCAAATCTACATTACCATATGATACCAGAATATAGATATATAGTCCAGCGGTTGGACCTGTTTTGTCAAGGTATTACACTTTTATTGCCATACTAACAATATTAGACTCTTTCTGTCATATTTTATAGTGTATGCAGTACTTGCCTTGAACAATACAGGTTTTATACTAGCAATTACTTTACTACTACTTTTATTTTTATTTCCTATAACAGTAGAAGCATGAGTATTACTGACCTGCCTCGCATCGCACCTGCACCAGGCAGCTGATGTGGGCCTCCTGGTTTGCGGCCCACTCCATTGCAGCTGTGGGGGACATAAGAGGAATATTTAGCCATACCTATCCATGATATACCTGAGATGGCAATTATTACACAGGTCGTGGACTGATACACATGTCTGGGACATCCCCTGCTGCTCTAGCCTCTTGGAGCCACTCCTCCAGGTTCAGGTCGGCATAGGGGTGCTTGACCTGCTCACCAATTCAGGGTATGCCAGTGGCACTGGTGAGGTAGCGGGCGAGACGGTCCCAGGCCTCAGCCTTATATTGGTAGCCCTGGTACTGGCTCTGAAGCAGTCTCTGTGCATGGTCTTTAACTAGGAGTCCAGCCATGACCTTGGACTCCTGGATGAACCAGCGCTATGCCCGGAAGTGCACTCCTTCTCCACTTACTGCCATAGTGCCTACAAGGGGACACTACAATCAGTTATGAGCTGTATTCCTGACTTTTGGGTTTAAGTAGGGCTGACTTCCCGCACTTTTCCCTGATTGGCTGGTTTTGAAAAGGCTAAGCTATGGGCACACCTGCTTACCTAAGGTTGGCACTGCTTAAAGAGGTATACCACTGGGCAGATTGAATTGGCTTCCCTACACATTGCTTACACTTACTAAGTTGAGCTGTGCTGCGGTTAGCAGTGCTTAATAGTTAATTAGCACTATATTTGCCTTTTGGCAGTGATTTATTCATTACAGATTATATATGTGTCTGGTATCTGCGATCCATGTATACATACACTGTATGGGGACCTGGGGACCTCTACACTTTATTACAATAACACCTCAAAGCTATGCTTACTGCAGTACTCCAGTTCAAATATTTATGTTCTGTGGCAGGTTATACAACACGCCACTGAACATAGATTCAGTTCACATGTTAGATTTGATTTTCCTGTGGTGAGGATTAGTTTACTGATACCACATTTATATGTATTGCTATGATGGCTTAGTGGTTAACAACTGTGGCGTACAGGGACCTGAGTTTGAGCCTTACAGAAGCTGTTTATTTTGTTGCTGGGCAGAACACGGACCATTGGGTACAGAGTGATTAAGGCACTTTAAAGCAGTTGTGAGTGGGTGTGCACGGGTTTGCGCAGAGCTAAGAAATGCTAACCTACGGTTACAGTTTCTTACATTCAGTTAGCTTCTACTTTGCTTAATCTGTGTAGGCAATGCTTACCCCCCCCCCCCATGCAAATGCTCTTAAACACGCTTACTAGTGCTTATATATGCTTACTACTGCTTATTTGTGCTTAAACCTGCTTACTAGTGCCTTACTCATTATGACACTGACACGTCGCATGTGCATTTAATGCAGTACTCCAGTTCACATTTAAATGTTATTTAGTAGGTTATACAGCAAAAAAGCAAAGAAATGTTCATATACAGATTTCACAGGGAAAATGGTATGTGCTGCAGTGGGACCCGAACCGGGAATACCTGCATGTTAGGTGGATGCTCTGACCACTACACTATTGCTGTGCTGTTTTATTTGCATATATCTTTCTTGTTATCCTCTTCAGCCTTTTAAGCAGCTTTAACCATAGCTTAGCAATGCGCACACCCGTGCAACTACGGTTAGCTGCACTCGGAGTTTTAAAACAAAATAAAGGGTTTTTTTCTTTTTATTGTTATGTCCTGTTGCTGTTGTACACATAGGGGACTGTTGGTGGGGATATGCAGACACCTATGAGCGGTCTCGCTCATTTATTTACACTTTCTGCAGTCCTTCATTGCAGGGGCGTGTATATTGTGAGAGCTCTGCTCTCAGACACACCCCCTGCACTCATCCATGCTCCATGTAGGATTTGGAGCTCAGGCAGCGCTCCTTCATTAATATGGATGGCATGCTGCTGTCCTCCTCCTCCTAAACTGCCGCTTCCATGCAGGACTAGGCTAGTCCTGCATGGAAGATTAGTAAATCCGGGGGAAAGACTTTCATTCCAGTCTAATTTCAGTTGTTTCCATTTAATTCCAGTATACTACATCTTATTAATTCTTTTAATGTTGAGCCACTATCAATGTGGGGTGGGGGGTGGGCAGTAAAAGTAAGTCTTAAAACCCCATAGCAACCTTACATCAGCAGTCAGACTATATGTGTTCTATATAGCAATCTACAGAAAAAAAGTGTTTCCTTCAAAACAACCTTATCAGCAGTCAGACTACAAGTACCAGTGTTCATCTGGAGCACTTTTTCAGAACTTCAACAGAAACCACTGTTATCTATCAGTAACTACAGCAAAAGTTTCATAAGAGAATTTTTAGCAGCACAGCAGTGTTTTTCCACATGGGAGACTGTAAATTCCATATAGAATAAGGCCACAGCTGACAGCACTACAGTTACTTCTTACACAGCAAACCTTTCGGTAAGACACCACTGATATTCCAGATGTAAACTTCATACAGAAAACAGCCAGAGCAGACAATGTACCTTTGTATACAGCAATTGCAGCTGTTAGACAAATTACCTTAGAAAAAGCCTCAAACAACTTCAACAGACTAGCACTACTTCAAAAAATCTACAACCTTCTGCAGTATTCCTTTAGAACATAAAAAGATATTTTCCAGTTAAAAGCCACATTCTTCACATTCTCTATAAGTTTCCAGAGCTTGTCCACAGCTATGGGGTTTGGCTTTATTGATCTGAATTTGTCCATTAAACAACTTAAATAGAAAAAAAATTATGAGCATTCAGAAATGCAATATAGCTGAAACACCTGATGTTCTTAAGGGTCATTTGCATATATCCCATGTGCCACTAATATAATAGGTTTAAGGAATCACACAGTGGAAAATCTACCTTGACTAGGTTTTTCTTGTAGATTTGTACTGATTAGTTCTATAACAAAAAGATTTTCGGCATATCTATAAAAGGTGTGCCAGTCCAGCACTAAACCAGAGCATTTATCTGTCATTGTTTATGGTTAAAATAAATATTTCATTGTTTACAGAAAATTATGGAGTAATGTACTGATTAATACAGACAAATCAACTTCACTTTTATTAGAGGACACAAATGTAGTTTGGTCAGGATTTAAAGGGTCAAAAATTACAGCAGCTAACAGTTCAAATTGTAAAAGCTCTGTACTAGTTATGGATATGTCATCAAAAGTATATGTTGTTTTAGACTTCAATAACAAGATTTTACGGAAAAATAAAAATGCTACAGAATGTACAGTAGTGTGCACAGATGACATTTGTATGAATCTGCATGCAGTAGATTTTGCAAATATACAGAATTTGAAAAACTGGTTATGACAGAAACATGCAGATTTATGGGTTAAAGTTTAAGTAAATTCCAGTTCGGCTGACACAGCTAAAGTGCTCAGAAAGACATATTGGGTATGACCAGTTAGAAAAAAGGGTAACCATTTGCATTTATGTTGTATAGCTATACCAAAAATGACAGTTAAGTTAATTCACAGAATAAAGGGTTTACAATTACAGATTTGTGAAATTAATTTTTTGTGTTTTTGTTTTGTTTAGCATACATTGCTAAGAACTTTGTATTATGCTAATAAGGTGCTGCAATGCATACATAATATTGTGATGTTTTGCTAGTTTACAGAAAGTAACATTTAAAGTCAATGCTACATTTTAAAAGTGACAGTGCAGTCAAAAGTTCTGATCCCATGAGTGAGTCATTCATAAATATTATGCGTCATTAAAGCCACAGGTTCCACTCCTTTGTTACACTTGGATAAAGTGAAGACAAGTAAAGTTCCAGAATAAGACCAGTTCAGCTTGAATAACAAATGTGTATACTATATAAAGAAATTTCATGTAGTTATATAAAGGACATTCGAGTAAACGTACACATAAAGAAACTTCACATACTTGGAAAAAAGACAGACAAGTAAACTTCCAGAATCAGATCAGTTCAACTCTAGTAATAAAGGTGTCTATGTAATTAGTTTAAAATTGTATATATGTCATGCAGAAAATGCAGTTTAGCAAGCACACCAGATTAGATTACAGGCCAGCTCAGCAAACTGAATTAAAGACAGTATTCTTAGTAATAGTTTATGCAGCTATATTTCAGAGAAGTTTCACACACAGAATAATTTGTTAGGACCTGAGGGTCACAACAGTAAATGTAGAAAGTTCAGCAGTTAATATTAATTTTATAAAGGTGCAAAAATTAAAAAAAAAGTTAAAATATTAATATAGTGTTAGATTACTACTTTAGTTTCATTTGAGGTTATGACAGGAAAAACAATGTCAATGAGTTTTCAGTTGGATTTAATAACAAAGTTACAGCCTCTCCATGTCACTGTCATACATTATTAATTTTCTTACAGACTTGCAAGAGTTTATTAGCAGCAAATGTTCATTTCAGGCAGTAAAATATAAATAAATCAGGGCAGCAAGCAGTGCTATCAGTTTATATTTGCTAAAGCTGCAAATGTTATTTTAAGGACATGATACTGAATACAATCAAAAAATTGGCCACCCAGTCATGCACGAGAGATGAAAAGGAGAGGCTGAAAAAGCCTAGCTATAAAAAGGTCACTTGGACATTAAAGCAGGCCTTACAATACCTCATCAGTGACTGGGGCAATGCAGAGTAAAATTTGGCAAGAGCTGTGGTGCAGAAGTCGACTGTCTATGTGTTTCAGTTACTTCTTCAACGTTTGTTTAAAGTTAAAAAATTATGAGTTAAAGCAAGTATGTAATTGTTCTCCTGTTTTCAGACAGTTATATAATGATACTAGTTTTCAGTTTACGTTTTTATCTACAGTCAGATAATACCAACAAAAAGGTATTAATAGTTTAGTCACCAGACTATAACATTAATAGATTTCAGTTTATTTTTTATCTGTGTTCAGATAATACTGTCAAAAAAGATATTAAGTTTATAAATGTTCTCATATTTTCAGACAATTATATAACAGTACTAGTTTTCAGTTTATCTATGTTCAGACAATACTGACAGGTAAACATACTAATAGTTTAGTTTTTAGAATATAACATTACCAGTTTTCAGTTATGCTTTTATCTTTGTTTGGGTAACACTGGGAAAAAATATTCCTTTAGTGTTACTTTAGTTAGTTTCCAGATTATAACATTCATACACATACATTAACAAATGTCAATAAATAAATAAATACACAGCTATTTCAGATGTCCATTAATGTAAATCTCAGTCAAGATTCAGAATGTGATATTCATCCTCAGTTATGTGTTTAGTATAGTACATTTCAGTCCAGTTATACTTTTCTGCTTCACATTATTCAGTCAGTTGTAAGGGTAAAGTGACAGAATTATTTTTAACAGGCTTATTACATCATACGTTTCTACTGCATCATCATTCACATTATTCAGACATTAGTTTTAAGGGTAAAGTGACAGAATAATTTGTACAGTCATTATGTAAGGGTAAAGTGACAGAATTATTGTAACAGGCTTATCAAGATAAGTTATCTAAAGAATAGGTAGTAATTCAATATACTCAAGGTATAACAGGGCAGGCTTAATCTGTTAAGTAATTTACAAATTACAATGCACTTTCTTGTACAATAGTCAGGAAGTTAGAAGGACACTGAGATAGTATGCAAAGGTAGAAGTCTGAAATACAGAAAGCATAGATTTTAGTAAACTATTATAGCTCATAAATATTTATAAAATATTTCAGACATAAATTTAGGAGGCAGACATCTATTACAGTACATATATAGATAAATATTTACAGACACAAGTTAATATAGTATATGGTAACTATGATTCAAGACCAGTTATGAAATTATCCATTTAGTGCTGATTTCAATTAATCTTCAGAAAATAGCCATCATGGTTTATAGGCTATACAATAAAAATGGACTAAACAGTACAATGTTTGAAGATTTAAATCAAAGGACAACAGGAAAAGTTTTCACTTGCTTTAAGAAAGAGACATCATGGTACAATAAGGCACCAGCTCATAATGTAAAAAACATAGGCAATAAACAGTGTAATTCTACCATTACAGCATACAGGGATAGGAAAAAATAGGCAGGGTTAACAGTTTGCACTCTGTCTAACTTAAAAGACTCAGACAGTTTAAGAAAGTATTTGGTATTTTCTCCATGCTGTTCTGGAATAGCAGAGTTAAAAAAAAATACCTGGCCTAATCAGTTAAAAAAACACAGAATTAAAAAACACTGATTTTCAGAATAATGTGCAGGTTTTAGATATATCAAACATGCAGCAGAATTTAGACTTAAAGACTGTAAAGACTATAAATATAGGTAATAAGGTAATTACCTCAACTGAAACAGGCCATAAATGCTCAAGTGACACCTAGTGGTGAAAATTAAAATCACACATTTATTTACCAGGTAAAGAAAATTTATTTTCAAATTATGAGTCAGTTGGTGTAAAGCCATATATTCAAACCAGATTATGTAAGTTAGCAATACAGATATAAGGTAACTAAAAAAGAAGGTCCCTGCAAAAATTTCGTCAGGGACCTCAGGGGAGCTGTTAGAGTGAGGGTATTCTTAGTGAATTCAATATAGTACATTAAGGTAGAATAATAGGTCTGAAAATATAGATTCAGACTTCGGGTTTTCATGTATGCATTTAGTTTCAGGGAAAGACAATTCATTAGAAAGGAAAGATAAAGCATGAGATGTGCAGAAATACTTTTCTCAAGGGAAAGGTACACTTGCAATGGAATGATAGATAAGGCACATGCAAGACAAGGCTTCGGCAACCAAGGCTAAAGGGAAGTGTAAAACATTACAGGGTTTTTGGTATTATGAGAATATGCTTCAGATACAGTTAGAGAGAGAAGTCAGGTAGTTAGTTCAGAGTGACATACAGAAAAGGTTAAATATCCAGCATTCCAGAAAGGAAATTAATTAACAGATAAAGACTTTCATTCCAGTCTCATTTCAGTTGTTTCCATTTAATCCCTGTGTACTACATCTTATTAATTCTTTCAATAGTGAGCCACTATCAATGGGGGGTGGGCAGTAAAAGTAAGTCTCAAAACCCCATAGTAACCTTATATCAGCAGTCAGACTATGCGTGTTCTTCAGAGCAATCTACAGAAACAAGTGTTTCCTTCAAAACAACCTTATCAGCAGTCAGACTACAAATACTGGTGTTCATTCGGAGCACTTTTTCAGAACTTCAACAGAAACAAATGTTATCTATCATTAACTACATCAAATGTTTCATAACAAGATTTTTAGCAGCACAGCAGTATTTTTCCAGACGGGAGATTGTAAATTCCATACAGAATAAGGCCACATCTGACAGAACTACATTTACTTCTTACACAGCAAACCTTTTGGTAAGACAGTACCGACATTCCAGATGTAAACTGCATATAGAATACAGCCAGAGCAGACAATGTACCCTTGCATACAATAATTGCAGCTGTTGGACAAATTGCAGAGCACCAGCATTTACCTCAGAAAAAGCCTCAAAGAAATTCAACAGATCAGCACTACTTTAGAAAATCTACAACCTTCGAAAGTATTCCTTCAGAACATAAAAAGACATTTTCCACTTAAAAGCTACATACTTCACAATCTCCAGAAACTTTCAAGTTTCCAGAGTGATGTCACCCAACAAGCAAAAAAAAGTTTAAAAAAGCTGCAGACAACAGGACACGTCATTTTTCCAGAATCATAAAATTATGTAAAATTTTAAGCTAATACCTCAGAAAAGTTTAAATTCATCAGTAAAAGTCATTTGCATAAATATTTCATGTAATACTTCTACAGTTAAGACACCATTAAATGCGTGGTTTAAAGTTAAAAGTGGGTAAAACAGTCTAAAAAACTGTATTTCAGAAATGTTAATTTAAAGTTATGTTATTAGTTCAGGAATGTTACATTTTTCCAGGTGCAAAAGGGTTAAATCACAGCAGCACACTACAACAGACACACTATCTGATAATTCACAGAATGAGTCAGCTTCTGTCAGTAATTTTAACTTACAGTTTTCAAACATTGGTGTAAAGGCTACAGCAAATGTAATTCAAAGTACGGAGTTAAGTAGCAATATGGTAAATTCAGATGAAAACAAAATCAATGTACAAGCCATTGCAAATATTGCACTGAGGGGGATAAGAGTGCAAATTTTAATCTGTCTGATAAATTAAATAATATACAGAGTTTGTCACAAACTACTGTTTCAGAGCAAAGTAAAGAAGAAATGCATTCCATAGCTCAAGTCAGTGTTGTTACTAGTTCTATAAACCCAAAACAATGAGTAAAAGGACACACAGAAAACACAGTCAGTAAAAAACTACAAGAAAAATCTAGCCAAGCTAGAATTTCGACTGTGTGATTCTTTAAACTTCTTGTATTAGAGGCACGTGGGATATAAGGAAATAACCCTACAGAACATCAGGTGCTTCAGCTAAATGGCAATTTTGAATGCCCATAACTTGTTGCTTTTAAGTCATATTTCAGGCTTGTTATGGCCTCATCAGCATAGCATAAGTGGACTGTTTCACTAGCCATTAGAAACACAGGGCTATTATACCTAGCTGATAGCCATTATCATTAGGGTGCCTGCAAAATATTCCAAATAACCCAAAACAATGAGTAAAAAGGGTACGCAGAAAAAACAATCAGTAAAAAACCTACAAGAAAAATATAGCCACGCTAGAATTTCTACTGTGTGACTCCTTAAACCTTTTGTATTAGAGGCACGTGAGATATATGCAAATGACTCTTAAGAACATCAGGTATTTCAGCTATAGGATGATTCTGAATGCTCATGACATTTTTTTCTTTTTAAGTCATTTAATGGACAAATCCAGGCCAATAAAGCTAAACCCCACTATCTGTGGACATGCATGTTTCGGCCATGTTATGGCCTTATGGTTAGCCAAACAGTCCACTGGTGCTGTGCTGATGAGGCCATAATAAGACTGAAAAATGCATGTCCACAGCTATGAGGTTTGGCTTTATTGGTCTGAATTTGTCCATTAAACAACTTAAAAAGAAAAAAATCATGAGCATTCAGAAATGCAATATAGCTGAAACACCTGATGTTTTAAGGGTCATTTGCATATATCCCATCTGCCGCTAGTATAATAGGTTTAAGGAATTGATTTTTCTTGTAGATTTTTACTGATTAGTTCTATAACAAAGGATTTTGTGTGCACCAAACCAGAGCATTTATCTGTCATTGTTTAAGGCTAAAAGACATATTTCCTTGTTTACAGAAAATTATGGAATAATGTACTGATTAATACAGACAAATCGACTTCACCTTTATTAGAGGACACAAATGTAGTCTGGTCAGGATTTAAAGGGTCAAAAATTATAGCAGCTAACAGTTCAAATTGTAAAAGCTCTGTACTAGGTATGGATATGTCATCAAAAGTATATGTTGTTTTAGACTTCAGTAACAAGATTTTATGGAAAAATAAAAATGCTACAGAATGTACAGTAGTGCACACAGATGGCATTTGTATGAATCTGCATGCAGTAGATTTTGTAAATATACAGAATTTGAAAAACTGGTTATGACAGAAACATGCAGATTTATGGGTTAACGATAAAGTAAATTCCAGTTCAGCTGACACAGCTAAAGTGCTCAGAAAGGCATATTGGGTATGACCAGTTAGAAAAAAGGTTAACCATTTGCATTTATGTTGTGTAGTTATACCAGAAGTGACACTCAAGTTAATTCACAGAATAAAGGGTTTACAACTACAGATTTGTGAAATTAATTTTTGTGTTTTTGTTTTGTTTAGCATACATTAAGAGCTTTGTATTATGCTAATAAGGTGTTGCAATGCATACATGACACTGTGATATTTTGCTATTTTAACATAATGAAAAATTTAAAGTCAATGTTATATTTTAAAAGTGACAGTGCAGTCAAAAGTTCAGTTCCCATGAATGAAAATAGTACATCATAAATATTATGTGTCATTAAAGCCACAGGTTCCACTCCTATGTTATACTTGTATAAAGTGCAGACAAGTAAAGTTCCAGAATTAGATCAGTTCAACTCTAGTAATAAATGTGTATACTATATAAAGAAATTTCATGTAGTTATATAAAGGACATTCGAGTAAACGTACAGTTAAAGAAACTTCACATACTTGTATAAAAGACGGACAAGTAAACTTCCAGAAACAGATCAGTTCAATTCTAGTAATAAAGGTGTCTATGTAATCAGTTTAAAACTATCCCCGGATTCTCTATGCCTTGCATGGCATGCAGGATTAGTGCAGGAGCTCCAGCAGGCAATATGTCTGCCATGCGATCCAGGAACAGCCTGCAGGGGGATGCACCAACACTCCCGCACTACTCCTGCACAGACTAAGCCCCTGTATGCAAATCACCCCATTTGTAGGAGAAATCCATGCAAATGTGGTGAATTTGTGATCCAGGAAGCTTGCAACTGGCTGTGTAGGACTCATGCAACCTGCAGAAATGTACTCGGTTAGTAACCGAGTACATTTCTGCAAAATCCAAAACGGAGCCGTGACAGCTCCAAATAAAGGCTGCATATCACTCAGGAAGCATGCCAATGGCCAAGTATAAGGCCATTGGGATTGCAAACAACATAAACAATAAAAAAATCCACTTTTGTTTATTTTTTAGCCAATCTCGGCTGTTTAAGCATAGGGCAGCACCGTGCAAATGGGATTGGGGGGAAAATAATAAAATAAACCTAAAATAAGCATTCTAACTAAAACCACTATTCTGCCATGCAAGTCAATGGCAGGCAGAAAACAACATGGCAAGTGAGTAGTGATTGCTAAGGTGGAAGGCTCAGTGTGAGACATGCAACTATGCATTGGCAGGCAATCCCATGCAAATGAGGGGAATGATAGTGAATCTCAGTTTTCCTCAGCATGCTAGGTCCCAACAATGTAAGAGTAGGAATAGCTTGGTGCAAGCCTAGGAGTTAGCTGACATCATTGGGGGGAGTCAGGCATACTGTAAGCAGATTGAAACCCTGTAGCTCGGGAATGCTCCTAGCTAAGCACAGCTAAGCAAGGGGGTGTGTCTGACTCTGCCTATCTCTCTTTACATTGCCTAAGCGGTGTGTGCGCCGCACACCAGGTTTTAAAGGTTTTAAAAAAAAGTTAAACCAGGAAATAGCAGCTCTATGCACATTTGAGCACTCTGCGTGGTGCGCCCCTGGGCTTAAACAGGAAGGCAATGGGAATGGAAAACAACAGTAGGAAGGTAATCTAGGAGAACTAGCATACCTGGCAGATGAAATGTATCAGAATCAGCCAATTACACAGGCAGCAGACCAGACCAGCCAAGAACACTACTATAAACTATGCAAACACCTTCCCCTCTAGTTTTCCCACACTCTACACCACCAGTGTAAACAAGCGGGGAACATTTAACACTCACAACAGCAAAATGATAGGGGCTGCAATAGCTATCATACAACAACTTGTGGAAGAGGCTGAGGGTGGTGAGGATGTGAATGCTGTCGACCAACCCACACTGAGGAGATGTAGAAGAGTGTATAGACCCAGGGTAACCTATCAGAGGCTACATGAGCTGGAGATAGTGCAGCACTATAGGGTGGACAGCGACTTCCTACTGCAAATTGTTGGGCTGTGCCGGCCACACCTCACACACAGAACTAACAGAGGGAAACCCATCCCAGTGGATATCATGGTATATGTAGGCCTAAGAATACTAGCTACAGGTACCTTCCAAAGGCCAACTGGGGATATGACGGGGATCAAACAAGCATCAGCATCCAGAGTACTCCACCAGTTCCTGGATGCCATATCAGCACATGTCAGTGAGAACGTATATTTCCCCAACACACGTGAGGCACTGGCCAGCAATATGCAACTGTTCCACCAAATAGCAGAATACTCTGAGGTAGTGGGTGCTACAGACTGCAAGCACATTCACAACAAAGCACCATCCGGTGAGCGGGGTAGGGTCTACATCAACCACAAGGGCTTCCCCTCCATCAACTGCCAGGTTGTGTGCGATGCCCAGGGCATAATAATGAATGTGTGTGCTGGCTGCCCTGGAAGCTATCACAATTTCCACATCTGGTATCTGATGCAGTTGTAATAAAGATTTGCCAATGGGGACATCCCTCACGGTCACCTAGTGGGGGGTGCTGGATACGCACTAGAGCTGTGGCTGATGACACCCATCAGAAATGCACACACACTCTAAAAAGAACTCCATAATGAGGCACACACACAGACCAGAATTATAGAAGAGTGTGTGTTTGGGATGCTCAAGTCATGGTTCCGGTGCCAGGACACATCCGGTGGAGCCTTGCAGTACTCACCAGCTACATGTACCCAAATTGTCCTCGTGTGTGCCATGCTACACAATATGATCCTGCAGAAACAGCTGCAGCAGGAACAGCATGGGGCAGGGCCACACAGCTCACAACCATTGCCAAGGCCTGCACAGGTACAGAGTGACTCAGAGGAGGAACAACCTGAGCCTGACCCAGTAGGCCGAAGCAGGTGTGCCCAGTATGCCCTGGCCTTGGCAAAGAGGCAATGCATAGCACATACACTGACACAGGAGGGACCCAGGGAATAACACCTCTCTCTGACTCTCACATACAGTAAAAGGGATGCCAAGCCTTATACTACCTGTGCTCAACCATATGTAGGGAGTGTACTATGTGCATCTGACACAGGCAGCCCTGCAGCACTACCCTCAATACTGGGACGCCCACAAGGTAAGTGACTCATGCATGCCAGTCAGGGGGCTTAACATACCCAACAACAGTCACAGCCAGCAAGACAGGTGTAAACAAACACAAACAAAGGCAGTGCAATGGCCTCTTAATGATGCCTATGGGTAACCTCCCCCCCAGGCCTACACAGACAGACTACAGCAGGTCAGGCAGTTGGATGTTAGTTCTGAAGGGCAGGAAGTCAGAAACTAATATGTAGGTAAATCAAAGCTAAGATCTGTAGTACACTGGTATGCCTCTAGTCAGCATGATAGGTAAGAATACAGAATGAAATGGAGTACCTGACATACCAGTACAGTCATAGCAAATGTGTACAAGTGTCAGGTGTGCCCCCCCCCATCCTACATAGAAATGTAGTAACAGTCAGGTGTGCCCCTCCAATCCTGAGCAGAAATGTAGAAATAGTCAGGTGTGCCCCCCCCATCCTACTTAGAAATGTAGTAACATTTAGGTGTGCTCCCCCCAATCCTGTGTAGAAATGGAGAAATAGTCAGGTGTGCCCCCCATCCTATGTAGAAATGTAGTAACAGTCAGGTGTGCCCCTCCCAAACCTGTGTAGAAATGTAGAAATAATCAGGTGTGCCCCCCATCCTATGTAGAAATGTAGTAACAGTCAGGTGTGCCCCCCCAATCCTGTGTAGAAATGTAGAAATAGTCAGGTGTGCCCCCCCATCCTATGTAGAAATGTATTAACAGTCAATGCCAAATGATCGACAGATACCCTGCAGAAACAGTATGCTACCTGTAGGTGTACAACACAATGGTCGGGACTGCAGTAAAACCTACCTGGACTCGACCCACACATTCAATACAGATGGGCATACTGGGCATGCTCACACACAAACACATGAAGGCCATGTCTGCAAACACCAGTGGACCAGACATATCTGGCAGTCACAGATGTTAGTGCAGACACTCCTCAGTATGCACCACACATGCTTTGCACACACAGTGGATAGGAATATGGACATATATCTAAGGACACACTATAATAAGCCAAAGGTAAACATACATAGATGTGTGGAAGAGGGTAACTGTGACAAGGAGCCAATCAGACTTGTCCCACCCAGCACACAGCCAAAGGGCCACAACCACATGAGGTTCAGATGTCACTCACTGTAGATGCTAGCCACCAGTATCTGTCAGCATTACAGACTATGTGGTGCATGTGCTAGCTGTGCAACATGACTGTATAAGGAAGTAGTCATCTAGCACTAGCAGCTGTATACACGTACCTGTGGAATATGACCCTGTGTGTGCCCGCATGTGGTGTGTCAACTTCTAGATGAATGGGTTATGGCCCATGCACACACACTGCCCTCCCCATAGCCTTACTATGACAAGCCCGCTGAGGTCATCCACTGTGAAATACACCTTTGGGATAGTTGTAGCCCAGTAATCTCTGGGGCATGTCCCATAATTGCTGTAGTGTGATAAATTAGTTAGGTAGGAGTTCCAATCCCAGACATGGCAACTGTGTGTGTGTTTTTGTGTGTGTATCTGTCTGTCTCTGCCTGTGCAGAGAGCAATGCTTTTTAGGGTAGTCACACTCCCTACAACTCAAATGCTCTACTTTGGTAAGGCTGTTGATGTCATCCAACTAGAAATACATCTCTGGGAAGGTTGTAGCCCAATAATCTCCATAGCACATCCTATAACTGCATACTGCTGTAGTGTGATAAATTAGTCAGGTAGGAGTTATACTCCAAGACTTGACAATTAGGTATGTGTGTGTGTCTGTCTGTGTACAGAGCGATGCTTTTTAGGGTAGTCACACTCCCTACAACTCAAATGCTTACTTTGGTAAGGCTGTTGATGTCATCCAACTAGAAATACATCTCTGGGAAGGTTGTAGCCCAATAATCTCTGTAGCATGTCCTATAATTGCATACTGCTGTAGTGTGACAGAATAGTTCGGTAGGAATTCTACTCCCAGACTTAGCAATTGAGTGTGTGTGTGTGTGTGTGTGTGTGTGTGTGTGTGTGTGTGTGTGTGTGTGTGTGTGTGTGTTTCTATGTTTGTGTAGGGCGCAATGCATTTTAGGTTAGTCACACTCACTACAATTTAAATGCCCTACTTTGGCAATCCTGCTGATGTCATTCACTGTGAAATACACCTTTGGGGAAGGGACACTCCAGTAATCTCTGTGGTGTGTCCTATAACCGCATCATGTTGTAGTGTGATATAGACCCCCTGGTAGGGGTTCTATCCCCACACATGGCAGTTGTGTGTGTTTCTATGTATGTGTAGGGAACAATGCATTTTAGGCTAGTCACACTCACTACAATTCAAATGCCCTATTTTGGCAATCCTGCTGATGTCATTCATTGTGAAATGCACCTCTGGGGAAGGGCCACTCCAGTAATCTCTGTGGTGCATCCTATAACAGCATCATGCTGTAGTGTGATATAGACCTCTGGGAGGGGTTCTATCCCTACACATGGCAGTTGTGTGTGTGTTTCTATGTTTGTGTAGGGCACAATGCATCTTAGGCTAGTCACACTCACTACAATTCAAATGCCCTACTTTGGCAATCCTGCTGATGTCATTCACTGTGAAATACACCTTTGGGGAAGGAGAGTTCCAGTAATCTTTGTGGCACTTCCTATACTGGCGCAGTGATATAGTGTAATATACTAGTTAGGCAGGAGTTCTACTCCCAGACATGACACATGTGTATGTCTGTCGTTGTCATTCGTATCCTGTGTGGCAGGGGTTGTGAGTGTGTAACAACTGGACTCAATGTGGAATGGGTTTTGCAAACTTCTTATATGTTGGGCCAAGTATTTATTACAATATCCAACATACAGGGATAACGGATGTGAAATAGCCAAGAGGCTGGGGTGCAAATCCATACCCCTAAAAGTGACATCAATGCCAGCTGAACAATGTTTGCAACTCTTGTATTACCCAGGGTACACTCTCAACCAATGTCTCATACACACACACTTGCCTAGGCAACAGCCGAACAGCCGCTATGCTGGTAGTACCCTGCATATTGCCCACTGATAGTAACCATGATGTGATTACAGTCGGCTACAGAGGGCAAGGCACCCTGTCCATGAGTCCAACAGGCATGTACATGTCGACAGTGCACCTCCCCTATGTTCCCCACTGGACACCTGCAACACCTGTGGTGCCATCAAATGTGACCCACAAAGGGCATAACATGCCTGAAACACATGCCCTGTATGGACAGATGCCACTGACACCAGGGAATACTGGTATCATGCTATCAATGCAGGTCCAGGGCCAATCTGCTGTCCATGAACAGTTCCCGTCACATGAGGCCAAGACTGGCACATCTGATGATAACGATCTGTGTACATAACATGGGCCAGACATCCCAGGTACAGTTCCACATTTCACTGTATATGCATGTGGGAGGTGTGCACATCCCAGACACTATCCATATCATGGATGAAGGAACAGATACACGGAAAGCAATGCACAGCATGGGCTACATGCAATAGTCACCCAGGTGACTGGATGGTGAATACAATACCCACCTGTATGGGCAACTCCAGACACTACACCCCTGAGCCACAATGCAAACCATTGTCATGTGGCTTGATGCCAAGGTATACCCATCACCTAGCCTTGTATAGCCATCTGGCACCGTCACCCACAACACACTCGTGAAGCAGTGCACACATGCATGTCAGTACTGGCACCCTTGTCTGTGTTTGTGGTGTATGATGCGTATGACCACATTCACACTCACTACAACCCCCACTGGCATACTGAAGCATGCTGTCTGATGTCAGACACCTCCACCTACCCTTTGCATACATAACCTCCTTATGACCCCTGTGGTGCATGTGATACCTGCACAGTACTGTGTTGTGGCAATCCCACTAGTGATGAGTTGTATTCCTGGCCATGCCAAGTGTAGCAATGTGTGTGCGTCTCTGTGAGAGTGTGGCTGTGTTGACGCTGACACCTGTTCATGTGGGCAGGCACGTGTACTACACCTACCACATAGCTACCATATCCCTGTTGCAGATGTCACTCACCATCCCATATTCATTCTGAGGGCTCCCCAACATGTGGCGCATCCAATAACTGCATGGACATGTGATAGCATTACAGAGTCGTCGGGGGTTTGATACCCTATACTGGTAGGTGTGTGACAAAAACATGTGCAAGTTTTACTCTCCCACCTCTCCCTGGCTTTTCTGTGCCTCTGTCTGTCTCTCTTACTCCCTCTCTGGTGGATGTGGAGACTTACACTTGCTTTGCTTAGGCAGCAGCATGCATATTTTAAGTGATGCTCAGGATCAGCTGATGGTCTCTGCATGAATTTCAGCCCTCTCTAGCTGATTGCATGTGGAACAGCTGTGGTAACATTCCCATAGCCAATTGCATGGAAACACACACCAATATCCAGGAACATCATGTTGGTGTTGTACTTTCATTCACTGTGAGCAGAAACTTGATCTGTTGTTTGGCAAACAGCATCTCAGATTAATTGGGGTTTACCTCTAACAACATACACTGTGGAAACAGGCCAACACACAGGAGGGGGATGTGACTGACTTGACTACAGACTGTAAGTGCTGCTATACTGCATTTGGAGTAATGCTGGTTTAACAGGGTGTGTGTGAATATGGCTGTCATACATGTTTACATATAGGGTTACCACCTGTCCCACTTTGCAAGGGACAGTCCCTCTTTGGGCAGTTGTGTCCTGACAAAAAATTGTAAAGATTGCAAATGTCCTGAGATTTTAGGACAAAATTATTTCTTATATTTTATGTAATAGTTGCATAAAACAGTTATTCTGTATCTGAAATACCTACATGTTATAAGAAACAGAATAAGCAACTAACATGCTATAAGAATAAGCTTTTATTTAAGCAAAAAAGTTAAATTCTGTCCTTTGTACTGGCCGTGGGTATGTGTCAACCTGTAAAATTTGATGTCTGTACCAAAAATGTCCCACTTTGACCATTTGAAAAGGTGGCAACCCTATTACATACCTGCCATGTCAGTGCTATGTTTATGAGGGAACACCCATCTGTAGGGCCATCTGCAGACTGGGCAGTGTATGGTGCCTTTTGTTTCAGGTGTTACCCACAGAGCACCTATCTGTGAACTGCAGAAGGTAGTGTAAGGATTGCAGTCTGTAGATGGTGACAGCCATGAGAGTTACTGATTTCATATCCCTCACAGGACATATGGTGCAACAAACCCTGTTACAACAGTAAATGTATGAGGTTATCACAGCAATATGTCAATATTGGCCCTGTGTATGTACCTCCAGCCACAACACTGACAGCCTTTGTACATATGTCATGCAGTAAGGGGTGCATATGTACTGTACACCATAATTACTGACATCATATCTGATAACAAGCAAGTGAGATATCAGACTGCTACACATGTAATGTATAGTAGGGATTATATTTGATGACATAACCCAGACATTCTGTGGTTGTGTGTACAGTACTGAGGTCTGTGTACTTATGGTGATTGCCGGCAGTGTGTGTATTGTTAATATGTACCTTGGCCTGTGTACAGACTGCGGTAGATGTCATTGTTCTTGGTCCTGTTCTATCTGATGTTACATCCTGCTCCACAGTATGTTACCCTATTGGCTTACATGTTTGTAGGGCCATACACGCACATGTCCAATACCGCAGACAGGCAGCGGACCACACTGTGTAGCGGCCCAGTATATATAGGGTGAGTGTGTGTGTGGCACATATGAGGTTGGTGTTGAATAGATAGCCCGTATACTGTAATAATACACTAGCATAACATATGTACCTGTGGCTGTGTTCACATTGGTTGTGGTGATGCACCTACACACAGGTGCATGTTACTCTGTGCTGTGGCATGCCTGTAGAGCCTGCTATCTATGTGCAGGTACATGTGTATTCCCCCATAGGAAATGTAGGCCAGTGTTGAGCCATTCTGCCTGTAGTCTGCACACTGCTTTGTTACATGCCTAGCAGCTTATTGTTCTTACCCCGTGAGATGTAATGTCCAGTTACTTGCCAGATGTACTGCTGCTGGGCCACCATAACAGTCATGTATGTCAGACAGAGCAGTGAGATGCTGTATAGATGTATGTCAATATCTAATGGGTGGTATGTGGCCATGGCACCTCCTTACCAGCGGTTATTATATGGCAGGACAGACAGGGATGTGTGAAGGCATAACCTATGTGGGCAAATGTATACCAGTAGTTACATGTTATACCCATCTACATGGCTGTTAACATCCACATTGTCAGGATTGGTCCATGTCTTGCAGTAAGGGGTTATGTGTATACCTCTGGACTGTCCAGAGTATGTCAGACTGTCGACATATATTGGCAATTATCTCTGCTGTAGTCCACAGGACCATAATGTGCTAGCAGTGGTACTGTACTATGATGTCCTTAGGATGTCTGTCAGTAGCCAATGGCGCACATGTTATAAGCAGATGTGACCTCCCACACACACCATGTCTGTGAAGACAATCCCTATGACAGTAGCAATACTCTACAAGTATACCTGCTATACATACCTGACATCACCTTGCACTACGAAGTTGGGTCTACAGGGGCTGAGGTAGGGCTACACTCCATGTTCAGGACATATGGTGATGATATATGTACATATTCTTATCCAGATATCTATATAGACATACAGATATACATATCGACATACATAGATGGATATGTATATGTACATAGATATACAAATAAACACCCATATATAGACATATACAGAGCAATATATGTCTACACATATACAGATAGAGATACATATGCACATATACGTATGGATATCCAGATATGTTTTGACAGTAGCAGATATATCAGAACAGATATGTATGCACATACAGTTATTGAAATCTACATATATACCAACATAACTAGGCATATCTGTACACATAGGATGTGCATACATATATAGCTATAAATACATATATCTATATATACATATATGTATAGCTATGTATACATATATCTATATATACACATATGTATATGGGAGCACTACAAAATCCCGAAAGCCCAAAGTCCTGAAGACCATCAAGGGTGAGCTGCCTTAAGGTATATGGATGTACATTACCATACAATACACCTTGGTTAAATGCAGGCCTACTACCACCTGCCATACAGACTGTTCTGTTTGTCATTGTGCTTGTGATGGTGTCAGATGTGCCTTGTTATGTAAAATCCCATTGTGTCAACTGAGGTCTGTACCCCCTAGGGATTGTCTACAGAGTGTAGATAGAGGCTGCTGAACTATACACCTACATTACTTACCGTTGATTGTTTGGCATCCTGTGGGCCAGTTTGTCTTTACTATTGTACTACTTGATGGCCTTGGCCTGGACAGCAACATTTGTTAACCATTCCAGACTACAGTATTAGTATTACTGTTTCACAGTTGCATTACTCGGTTTATATAGATGTCCATGTCTAAACAGCTATATGACATATACAACTGTAATAGTACACAAATAAAGTTTTCCCATTTATGCACACCTGTGTGTGGTGTTATATCCTTTGATATCTCTGTGGGTATATGTTGCAGGCAATGAATGTCATTTCTATGGGTGGCTCATACAGTCTCCAGTTGGTAAGGTGGTAACTGTAGTAATAGTGGCTGTTCCATATTGTGTGCATGTACTACATATGTAACTTACTGTACATATCTCTGCGTGTGTATGTGTAGTTACATATATATCTATATACATGTAGGGGCAGCCCATGCTATTGGACTGCAGGACTGCAGCCCCCCAGCTGTACAAGAAAAAAGAAAGAAAATAAAAAATAAGGACGAAAATCATGGACCTTCGCGCATGAGCGGCATTTCTGACATCCAGACTGCTACTGAACCAGTCCAGATCAGAGCTTCAGACTGATTCAGCAGCAGTCCAGATTAGAAACACAGCAGTCAAGAGCATCCCAGAAGTATATGCAGTTAGTTACAACTGCATAGACTGGAAAGAGACAGGACTGCAACACCTGCAGGCTGGCCTGCTCTCGCAGGAATTAAAGACTTCACCACAGGATCGGTGACATCTCACAGGACATAGCTTAGCAAGTGGAGTGATATATGGAGCTATACAGCAACAGAAGGCCTGGATCCAAGTAAGTTTATTACAAGCAATGGAAGATGTATGTATGTGTGTGTATGTGTGTGTGTGTGTGTGTGTGTGTGTGTGTGTGTGTGTGTGTGTGTGTGTGTGTGTGTGTGTGTGTGTGTGTGTGTGTGTGTGTGTGTGTGTGTGTGTGTGTAATGCCCCAGTTGCTATATACTGGTGGCTAGAGAGAACACATGATGGTGGGTAGAGAACACCTCAGGCTTGAATCCTGTACCTTGGGTGCAGGTGACAAGGGCCTGAATTTCCTACCCACCACCATTTGTAAAAAATTTGCAGATTTTTGCCTCATATTTGTCCTGTTCTGTTCCTCATAAAATCTGTGGTTTCTGTATTTTTGTTTCCTTACACAGGCAGTAGTGCAGTGGTGCACTGGTAGCAGTGTTGCCTGACAGCTATAGGTTTTCTGGTTTGATTCTTGGCTGGGGTGCCTTCTGTTTGGAGTCTGCATGTTCTCCCAACTTACAAAGATATATGCCTGGAGTTTTTCTCCCTGGGCCTCTGCTGAAAATTGGCTTTTGTTCCAAGTCAGACTTTTCTGGTTAACAAATGTTACGTAAATAAAAATAACAGGCATTTGAATTTCAGATTTCATATTCTTCAGAAAGTGCATGGTAACACAAAATCTTTTATTCTAGCAATGTTCTAAGTTTATAACATGGATATTTGAAATTTGTCTCTATTTTGGGGACTGTATTCCCCCATTATTGGCTTCCTCCAGTTTATTTGTGCTAAGGTTGAGAGCTATGGGGAGAACTGAATTCACTGAATATGTTTGGGGGCTGTATTCCCCTATCACTGGCTTTGTCCACATGTTTTATTTCTAAGAGATTGAGAGCTTTGGTCAGAACTGAATATGTTTCAGGGCTGCATTCCCCCATTATTGGCTTTGTTCAGGTGTTTTGTGCTAAGAGGTTGACAGCTATGGTGAGAACTGAATTCACTAAATGGTAGCCATTTAAGTTTCAGTCTTTCTCTCTTTTGCAAACAGATGATTTGGCAAAGTAGTATGTTGCTCTGACTGTTTTGCACAGGGTCCTGGGTTCAATACTTGGCAGTGAAATGTATGCTGGTAACAGCATTTTATTCTAGCAACTTTCCAACATTATACAAGCAATGTTTAAAATGTGTCCCTGGTTTTTGGGCTTTTGTCCCCCCTCCCCAATAAACATTGGCTTTTTCCAGATTTTTTGTGCTGCAAAGTTCAGAGATACAGCTGAGTGTCGAGTAGATTTTACAAGAAGCTGATGGCTTGCATTGTTAATAGCACAACAGGTAATATACTTGCTTTTGATGCCGAAGGCTGTAGGTTCTACTCCCACAGTAGGTAGATGCATTGCTGATACTGTGCTGTGTTATAAAGGGGGTGGATTCTGCAGTTCTTTTTGACAAAGATACCTAGTAACTATGAACCTGTTATCAGTTTGCCATCCATTGCCTATTGCAATATTACTAGCTTATAGTTTTTTTTAATGCAACATAGGCAATTTATTCCTCAAGGGAAACAGGCACTTTATTTGTAGATGAAAAGATGAAATATAAAGTTGTTTGCTAGCAGCAACCGCTTCAGTAGTTACAGATTTCTTTAATGTGGAATTATTTAGATGACTTTTACTTCTTCAGAGATTGTGCATATTTACTGATACTGGTGGACTGTAGATGTTTGAGTAGACTTTTATGATGGAAATGTTCTGAACTGGGCAGTTTTGTCATTATTAGTGCATGCATTTTGTTTCATTGACTACTGGAAAAATGTTCAAAACAAATTTAATTACTGGAAAAATGTTCAAAACAATAAATTTAAAATGCTGTCTAACAACTGTACTGTATTGTACAAGGAATATAATTTAATACAATCAGGAAGGTGTATCAAAGAGCACATGTATGTTTTGTGTGTAAGGGGCCTATGATTTGAAAACAGCCCAAAGTTAATCTTTATCTGCCACTGGCAAAATGTATTTTCTTTGAATGTGGGTTTCAATGCTGTTTCAATGAATGTGAGTTTCAAGGGCAGAGAAGTTTTAATGCTAAGTCTATTTTCATTGTGAGACTGCATTGCTTTGTTTAGCAGATATCTATTAGTGTTTGTGCTGTAAAATGCAAAATAACATTTTCAAATCCAAATCATGGCAGAAGTAAAGCAGTATACACATTACAGTGTTTATGGTAAATGGGGCAAAATAACCAAGGAATGGGACATTGGAATTGCTGCAGGGATGAGGCTCCATTTGACCATGATTTTGTAAGGGAGGGAAGGGCAACAAACTCAAAGACAGCCCCGCTGAACTATACCTCTCAGCTGTCCAGATTTTTGCAGAACAAATAGATTTTTGCTTCTTATTTTTGCTTTGTTCCTCATAAAATGTGTAGTTTTCTGGCAAATCATTTAGGAATGAAGTCACTAAATAATGACAGACATTGAGTTTCAGATGTCATAACCTTCAGAAAAATCCATGCTAAAGCAAGACCCGTTATTCTATCAACTGTCTTAAGTTTAAACAAAAGCAATTTTTAGTACTGTTTGTATGTTCCCCCAATATATTTGGCCTTGTCCAGATTTCCTGCATTAAGAGCTTGAGAGTTACGTGCAAATAAATTGCTTTATAGAATTAAGCATATCCAAACCTCTCAACTGTCCCCAATTTTGGCTCAAAATGTTGCTCTTCCCCTAATAATCCCTCCACAAAATGGCAATTTTGGAAGAAAACGTGGAGGGTTTACAATTATAAATAACTGTAATGATCAGAGTTATAGATTACTTTTATTTCAGAAATGCATGTACATTCTCTTATTTTGTCAGTTGCTCAAGTTAGCAGTACTAATATTAAAAATGTGTCCCTTCTTTGACAGGTTCCCAGCTGTATTGTGTGGCAATTTTATATTTTTGCATCAGATTTTTGGTCCATTTTTCATAAAATTGTGGTTTTCTGGCAAATTAGTGGCAAATCATTAAAGATTGAAGTTAGAAAATAATGGCAGGCATTTGAGTTTCAGATTTCATACCCTTCAGAAAAATTCATACTAATGCAAGACCTACTACTATTCCATTATCTTTCTAAGTTTATAAGAGCAATATTTAAAAATTATCCTTATTTTTGGGCCTGTGTCCCACTTCTGTGTATGGCTTTGTCCAGATTTCTTGCTCTGAGGTTGAGAGGTATGAGTGTCAGAGCCATCACCGTTCCCCATGAAACAAATAGATAGTTGTTGTCAGGCAGCAGGTCTTTTTTGGATAAGAAACATTTTTACAAGTGGGGGTATCACAGAGATTGCTACTTTCAGC
The DNA here is from genome assembly GCF_019279795.1 of Protopterus annectens. Taxonomy (NCBI): domain Eukaryota; kingdom Metazoa; phylum Chordata; order Ceratodontiformes; family Protopteridae; genus Protopterus; species Protopterus annectens. The sequence goes on along the minus strand of NC_056745.1, from coordinate 309,075,295 downwards.
ATGTTACTTGGTAATTTTATAAAGTTGAATATAAATTATAATTAGAACTGCAGTGCAAGGAGAAGTGGTTTGAGTTGAGTGCTGCTTGTTTTTTTTTATACTTGATTTTGACTGGCATTCCAGTAATGTATTTAAAAAGTAATTTATTTTTTCATACCTCACAACCTTTGTGCTTCCATCTAGATATTAAGTAAGCTGTCATGTAGCCAATGTATTGAAATATTTTTTTCTTCTACACTTCATTTTGTCTTGATTGGACTCTTGTAATGACTGTTTGGCACCCAGGGGCAGTGTATTTAATTAAAGTTCCAGTTGTCTTGGTTTTGAGCATAGCGCTACCCCTTTCTAGTTGGCCACACCCCTTCCATTGGCCCCACCCATTCAGCTGTCTCCTGCAGCCCCCCCCTTTAATTTGAAGTCACCAGCCACCACTGTTTTATATATATATATATATATATATATATATATATATATATATGTATATCTGTATCTGTGTGTGTGTGTGTGTGTGTGTGTGTGTGTGTGTGTTGCAGGGTGGACGTGTTTGGCTGTGGGGGGGTACACCTATTTGTACAAGATGTAAATTGTTTGGGGCCACTCAACCCCATTAACGGTGCATGTGGACATATATGTCTTAGTTATTTTCCCATTGTTATCTAAGATGTAAGTCCATATATAACTATATATATATATATATATATATATATATATATATATATATATATATATATATATATATATATATATATATATATATATATATATATATATATAGATATATATATATGGGTCTACTTCATTAGAACGAAAGACCACTACACCAAATCCCACATCACCGAGACCAGAAGGACGAAACCCCGGAAAACAGAAAAGCGCGAAATACAAAATCCCGATATGACGGGATTTTGATTTAGCTCTTTTGATGTTCCGCTGTAGGTAAGTATGTATGTGTAAGTGTATATGTGAGAGGTATTGCTGTGTGTAAGTGTGTGTTGTGACTGTGGTGTGTGTGTGTGTGTGTGTGTGTGTGTGAGGGACTGTAATGTGTGGGTGTGAGTTTGCCTTGTGTGTCTGTTTGTGCGATCTCGGAGTTAGAATATTAATGTAGGGGGATGTAGGGGGTGCAGGGGGCTTGCCCACATGCCTATCTCTAGTGTAGGGTTGTGTGTTTGGAAGTTTGGGGCAGTTGTGTGTCTGTGTGTGTTTTGCAGTTACGCGGTTTTCAGTGTTCTGGGGTTTTGTGATTCTGGTCTCGGTGTTGTGGGTTTCGGTGTTGTGGTCTTTTGTTCTTAAGAAGTAGACCCATATATATATATATATATATATATATATATAAAACTATGTCCGTATATACCTACATAGATATATACCTGCTTACATATATGTAACTTGCTGTGTATATTTAGACATACAGGTGTAGACATATATATCTATAGATGTAGGCATTTGCATGTATATATATTCATATATATTTATATATATGTATATATTTATATATATATATATATATATATATCTATATATATCTATATATATATATATATATATATATATCTACAAATATAGATATGTTGTATCTGTTAAGATATTAATATATGTACACACACACATACATCTAAATGTTGAAATACATTCTCTGTACTGTTGAATGACTGGGCTGGATGATATGTTTTTGGAAACATCAGGGTTAGGTATATCTGACGTGGCTAAGTGGTACATCACTTTGGCTATGGTGTGCAGGATCCTGGGTTTGAGCCTTGCAGAGGCTGTTTATTTTGTTGCTGGGCAGAACACGGGCTGATGGATACAGAGTGATTAAGGCACTTTAAAGCAGTTGTAAGCGGGTTTGCACAGGTTTGCGTTGAGGTAAGCACTGCTAACTTCCGGTTACAGTTTCTTATACTCAGCTTCTACATTGCTTAACCTGTGTAGGCATAGCTTACCCCCATGCAAACAGGCTTAAACCCGCTTACTGCTGCTTAAAAGTGCTTACTCCCGGTTACCCCCACGCTAATTTCTTTAAAAGAAAAGAAAAAGGGGTTGATAGGAAAGTGGTTAAAAAAGGGGCACAAAGAGGGAAAGACAGCAAGGAAAATAGCCAGGGATGTGCAGGAAGGGTGTAGAGAAGGTCCATATCTGCCCATTTCTTCTACAGCAACAGCTGTGCATATACACTGAATTTGGAGGTCGATTTAGACACTCAAACCCCTGGGAGGGAGTGAGGACAACAATAATACTTTGTGATGCCAATTAGACCGGATTGCATGTGTCCAGTGGACACGTGTGCAAAATGGACAGCTATGTATGGGGCAAGACTTTTTTTTGGGAACAGATTGCCCTTTTTTTTCAGGTGAGAGTGGGATGCTGGGGATGGGTAGTAGGTATATTTGGGGAGGTATGTTGGGTAGGTTAACAGACAAGAGAAACAAAATGCATACAGGGGGGGTATATGACACATGTGGGGGGTAAACTCCTTGATGGGGAGTGGTGTGTGAAAATCAGAAGCCCACAAGCCCCCTAGTGGTAACAGTGGGACTGAGGTCCCCACCCATGGGCAGTCACCACTGCACCTTCACAGCCCCAAAGGTGGTTGTGCTGGGGGCTGAGTCGCAGAGCCAGGCTGACTCTCTAATTGCAACACACGGCCCTTGAGCTGGTGTAGAAGATCACCAAACTGCTGGTTAATCACTCTACACACCACAAACCCGACATAGCGATGGGTGACAGGGGCCTGTCACCCATCCCCTGAGGGGGTTCCACACAAAGGTAGTGCAGGACCAACGGGCAGGGAGGTCTCGGGTTGGGCCCCAGACATGCTGGTGTCCAGTGCCATGGCCAACTGAGGTGGGACAGGTTGATCCGCTGGGACCGGCCTTCCCAAGCATGCTATAGTGTTTAGATTTCATCATATGTGGGTTAGTAATAGTCAACACATTCCAAGGTTAGATATAACAGCATGCATAGATATTCCCATTAACCTAGACACCAGATACGGAACAGTTGTATTGCAAACAGAACACATGCATATATGGGACCACAGGGGTAATAAGAACAGCGTGCAGGTACACTGATGGCACCATGCCACTAATGTTGGAATACTTCAATATAGCTCATGCATGGGAACCATTAAAATATTTATCAAACAATTGGACATTATCAGAACATAGGTGTCAGTACATACCAGTTGGGGTGGGTATGTTGATTATTGTTGGAGATATGGTGGTGGGGAGAAAGATGTCAATTAACAAATAGTATATTCCTGTAGTCCACATTACTTTCCTAGTCAGTGCTGTTACCTGTACCTTACAAGTCTTACTACATTACCCTATAGCCTTAGTTTCGACAGTGATATGGCTGTCGTCATCATTACACATGAACTAGTTTTACCTGCAGTATACACCTCTTACCTGGTATACCTGTGGAGGGAATGTTTGTTAACACTAACTGTTTCTACACCATATTCCCAAATTCTTTGTTGATGTTGTACACATAGCTGTCCTACTCTTTCTGCACAGACTCTGGCCATCTGTTGACCACACGCTGGTGTGCCGGGACATATCTTGAATATTGCCCTCTTCTACCTTTAGTGACCTGACACACACATATACATGCTTTCCTACACAGTCATATTATGTAGCACAGTGTTGGTGACAGTGACCAGTGATACTTTATTATTCAGAGAAACTGCAGCACTCACAATTCTCTAAAATTCCAGAGTGAACAGTACTAGTACAGGTTATAATGATCTGTATTTCTCAGCACAGTGTTCATATCTGACGTACCTGTGGGAGCAATGTTTGTTAGCACTACCTGACTGTTGCCACACAAAGTTCCAGATTACACATTAGTATTATGCACATACGTCTCACTCTGTTACAGTACACACACTGGTCACAGCTTGACAACATGGGAGTGTAGATAGGACATACTTGAAATATTATTCTCCTAACAGTTTCAGGGGTTGCTACAGTGACAGGTGTGTTCTCACAGATTTTCAACAATCCCTTGTATTCCTTGTTTGCTGGATAAACATCTGGGATCATCCCACAGACTTACCAGGGGGACAGGCAGCAGATATGGGCCCATATATTAGACATTCTGGCCTCATCTGTACAGTTGTAGGGTATGATTCTGTATGCAGCCTAATTCCACTCCCAGGATTCAGACCATGGCTGTGTCTGCTACAACCTAAACACTGTCCATCACAGTTGTGTCTGCTATATAGATATTGCTGTATATCTCCTATCTGCTTTCTGTCTTATTAATCCCCTGTGCTTTTGCATTCTGACCTTGTATTACAACACTCTTATACAGATTTCCTAGACAGTTATATGTTGTAGGACAGTGTGGGTAACAGTGATGTGTAATACCTCATTATTCAGAGCAACTGCATATCATTCTTGTATTTCTGGGCACAGTGTTGGTATCTGGCAGACCTATGGGAGGAATGTTTATTAGCACTACCTGAATGTTCCCACACACAGTACGTATTGTACACACTCTGACCACAGCTTAACATGTTGGGGTGTAAATGGGACATATGTGGCTTCTTAGTCATATAAGGTATTGGGGAGTTGCTAGAGTGCCAGGTTTGTTCTCACAGATGTGTGTCAATTAGTCATACTTCCTGTTTGCTGCCTATATGTCTGGGATTATCCCACTGATTTCCCAGGGGGACAGGTTGATAGGCAATAGATATGGGTAGCTTCAATCGGATTTAAAAAAAAATAAAGGGTTTGTTCATTTTATTTATGTATACTGTTGCTGTACACAAGGGGGACTGTTGGTGGGGATATGCGGACACCTATGAGCGTTCTCCCTCATCTACTAACCCTTTCTGCTGTTCTTCATTGCGGGGGCATGTATATTCTGTGAGCTCTGCTCTCAGACACATCCTCTGCTCTCTTACACACTCCATGTAAGCCTAGGAGCTCAGGCAGTGTGCCTAATTACTATGCATGGCGCACTGCCGTCCTGCTCCTAAATGGCCACCTCCATGCAGGACTAAGCTAGTCCTGCTTGGATGAATAGTAGATCCGGGGGTAGATATATATATATATATATATATATATATATATATATCATGCAGAACATGCAGTTTTCCAAGAACTCCAGTTTAGATTATGGGCCAGCTCAGCAAGCTAAATTAAAGACAGTATTCTTAGTAATAGTTTATGCAGTTATAATTCAGTGAAGTTTCACACACAGAAGAGTTTGTTAGGACCTGAGGGTCACAAGAATAAATGTAGAAAGTTTAGCAGTTAAGATTAATTTTATAAAGGTGCAAAAATGAAAAAAACGTTATAATATTAATATAGTGTTAGATTAGTACTTTAGTTTCATTTGAGGTTATGACAGGAAAAACAAAATGTCAATGAGGTTTCAGTTTGATTTAATAACAAAGTTACAGCCTTTCCATTTCACTGTAGTACATTATTAACTTGCTTACAGACTTGCAAGAGTTTATTAGCAGCAAATGTTTATTTCATGCAGAAAAATGTAACTAAAGTTAGGGCAACAAGCAGTGCTATCTGTTTATATTTGCTAAAGCCACAAATGTTATTTTAAGGACCTGATACTAAATGCCATAAAAAAATGTGGCTACCCAGCCTTGCACAAGAGATGAAAATGAGAGATTGAAAAGGCCTAATTATAAAAAGAACAATTGGACATTAAAGCAGGCCTTCCAATACCTCATTAGTGACTGGGACAATGCAGAGTAAAATTTGACAAGAGCTGTGGTACAGAAGTCAACTGTCTATGTGTTCCAGTTATTTCTTTAATGTTTGTTTAAAGTTAAAAATGTATGAGTTAAAGCGAGTATGTAAATGTTATCCTGTTTTTAGACAGTTATATAATAATACTAGTTTTCAGTTTATGTTTTTTTATATATGTTCAGACAATACTGACAAACTGTATTAATAGTTTAGTCTCCAGAATATAACATTAACAGATTTCAGTTTATGTTTTATCTGTGTTCAGGTAACACTGTCAAAAAAGATATTAAGTTTGTAAATGTTCTCATGTTTTCAGACAATTATACAACAGTACTAGTTTTCAGTTTATCTATGTTCAGATAATACTGACAGGTAAACATACTAATAGTTTAGTTTCCAGAATATAACATTACCAGTTTTCGGTTATGCTTTTATCTGTGTTTGGTAACACTTGACAAAATATATTCCTTCAGTATTACTTTATTTTATTTTTATTTATTTTTATTTTACATTTGTTAAAATAAATAAATACTTTAGTTAGTTTCCAGATTACAACACTGATACACATACACTGACAAATGTCAATAAATAAATAATACACAGCAATTTTAGATGTCCATTAATGTCAACCTCAGTCAAGATTCAGAATGTGACATTCATCCTCAGTTATGTGTTTAGTATAGTACATTTCAGTCCAGTTTTGGAATATAATATTAATAATCAGTTATACTTTTCTGCTTCACATTATTAAGTCAGTTTTAAGAGTAAAGTGACAGAATTATTTGTACAGTCATTAGGTAAGGGTAAAGCAACAGAATTTTTGTAACAGGCTTATCAAGATAAGTTATCTAAAAAATATGTAGTAATGCAATATGCTCAAGGTATAACAGGGCAGGCTTAATCTGTTAATTAATTTACAAATTACAGTGCACTTCATTGTACAATAGTCAGGAAGTTAAAAGGACACTGACAGAGTATGCAAAGGTATAAGTCTGAAATACAGAAAGCATAGATTTTAGTAAACTATTATAGCTCATAAATATTTATAAAATATTTCAGACAAATTTAGGAGGCAGACATCTATTACAGCACATAAAATGTTTTAAAAGGTAAATAGCATTATTAACAAATTCAGATAAAAATTTACAGACACAAGTTAATTCAGTATATGGTAACTATGATTCAAGACCAGTTATAAAGTTATCCATTTAGTGCTGATTTCAGTTAATCTTCAGAAAATAGCCATCATGGTTTATAGGCTATACAATAAAAAATGGACTAAACAGTACAATGTTTGAAGATTTAAATCAATGGACAACAGGAAAAGTTTTCACTTGCTGTAAGAAAGAGACATTGTGGTACAATAAGGCACCAGTTCATAAGGTGAAAAACACAGGCAATAAACAGTGTAATTCTACCATTACAGCGTACAGGGATAGGAAAAAATAGGCAGGGTCCACAGTTTGTACTCTGTCTAACTTAAAAGACTCAGACAGTTTAAGAAGGTATTTGGTATTTTCTCCATACTGTTCTGGAATAACAGAGTTAAAAAAATTACCTGGCCTAATCAGCTTAAAAAAAATAACACATAATTAAAAAACACTGATTTTCAGAATAATGTACAGGTTTTAGATATAGCACACATACATCAGAATTTAGACTTAAAGACTGTAAAGACTATAAATCTATGTAATAAGGTAATTACTTCAAATCAAACAGGCCATAAATGCTCAAGTGACACCTAGTGGTGAAAATTAAAATTGCAAGTTTATTTACCAGGTAAAGAAAATTTATTTTCAAATTATGAGTCAGTTGGCATAAAGCCGTATATTCAAACCAGATTACATAAGTTAGCAATATAGATATAAGGTAACTAAAAAAGAAGGTCCCTGCAAAACTTTCATCAGTGTCCTCAGGGGGAGCTGTTAGAGTGAGGATATTCTTAGTGAATTCACTGCAGTACATTAAGGTAGAATAATAGGTCTGAAAATATAGAGTCAGACTTCTGTTTTCGTGTACATTAAGGTAGAATAATAGGTCTGAAAATATAGAGTCAGACTTCTGTTTTCGTGTATGCATTTAGTTTCAGGGAAAGACAATTCATTAGAAAGGAAAGATAAAGCATGAGATGTGCAGAAATACTTTTCTCAAGGGAAAGGTACACTTGCAATGGAATGATAGATAAGGCACATGCAAGACAAGGCTTCGGCAACCAAGGCTAAAGAGAAGTGTAAAACATTACAGGGTTTTTGGTATTATGCGAGTATGCTTCAGATACAATCAGAGAGAGAAGTCAGATAGTTAGTTCAGACTGACATACAGAAAAGGTTAAATATCCAGAGTTCCAGAAAGGAAGTTAATTAAGAGATAAAGACTTTCATTCCAGTCTCATTTCAGCTGTTTCCATTTAATTCCAGTATGATCATTTCTTTCAAAGCCCTTGATTTTTTTTTTTTTTTTTTTTTTTAGTGAGAAAGCATTCTGATCACTCTAGTTATGAGAAGTGTTTTTACTGTTACATACTGAATGGAGCATTTTATTCAATGATTGTCCTGATGAGAGACGAGCACAGTGGAATGATTACTTCCCTGGACTTGGGAGCCATACCTTTTGATATAAGCTGTGCAATGAAAAAGGGCTTTCTTACAATAGTGGATACATGCTTCCCAGATCTCTGACTATGGGATCAATGTTCAGGTGTATGTTGTCAATGTTACAGTTTAAAGGGAAGTCTTGCTTGGCAAAGAATATGATTATACATTTCCTGATATTTAGTTTTAAACCATGGTTTTGAAACCTGCTATTTGTTTGGGAAAGGCCCACTTAGAGGATTTTGCTCCTCTAGGAAGTTTATGACTGCTATCGGCAAACTTGGTCAGCCATAAACCTTTGATTTGACTTGTGAAAATTAAATGACAAAGAGGAGTGGCCTAAGAACTGAACCCAGGGTACACTACTAATGACAGGTTGTTTGGAGGAAATAGAAACATCCACTATAATTTTGTGCATTCTATTTGTGAGCCAACTTGCTATCCAAGAAGTTACAAAGGGATTTAACCTTTGCAGGGGCAGTTTATTTACAATACCTGAGTGTGGAATGGTGCTGAATGCCTTTGCTAGGTGTAGATATGTGGTGTGTACTGATCTGCCCTCATTCAGTGCTTAATTAGACTTCTCAAAGACGTTGACCAGGTTAAGTAAATAGGATCTGCACTTGATGAGTTTGAACTCGCTTGGGTTGAGAGTTTGTAGGTTACCTATGCCCTCATTTATTAATTCCATAATGATCCTTTCCGTAGCCTTACAGATGAGGCTGGTCAGGCATATGGGTCTATAATTACCTGGGTCCATTGATGCCCCACCTTAATGCAAGGGAATGACTGTTTCTGTCCTCCATGAATCCAGCATAAAGCCTGTTTGGAGACTGATACAGAATTAAAACCACAAAAACAGAAGGCTCGGGCTTTGCAAAAAGATGACAAGCAAGTAGATGTAGTTTAGCGCTTTCTTCCACTTTATTTAAAAACATGGACTTCATCAGAAAAACGGGAACTCTCCCATGTTCCCGTTTTTATACACAAGACAGGAAGTGATGTAAAATGACAAATGCATGAAAATAATTGTCTTTGTTTTTTCAAACAGAAAATAAACTGTTTTAAACTTCATTAATGTATTATAAAAACATCTTTAAAACCGTGTTAGTTATATTCTCTCAAAGTGACAATGTGCTGTGAGAGATTTAGCATATTTTACTCTAGTTTGTTAACAAAATTTGGAGTTTTTATGTATATATAAAAAAAGAGAAATTGCAACACATTTGTGAGAATAATTCATTTGTCTTTGAATGTCAGATGTTATAAAGTTCTACACGTGACCAAATTAGACTTGGATATCTGTTAGGAATCTAAATATGAACAGATATACTTATTTCTTGTTTGTTTATATATTTCAGATAAATAGTTAAATATAAAATCCCAAAATGCATTCACTATAAATCTATTGAACTTATCAAATGTTCATTTACCTATGTATATACTTTGTTAATTTTTCAAAACTTGAAAAGTTCATAAGCAAATAGTTTTGTAATGAACCTTCTACTACCAACTGATGAGTCTATGACTATATGACTCCATCATATGCCTTAAAACGACTGTCCTATTTCATGATTACAAATGTTGAATATATCAGTTAATAACAGAAGGGGTACTAAGAAACGAAAAGTTTCAACTATTTGCTTATGCTAAATCTCTCACAGCACATTGTCACTTTGAGAGAATATAACTAACGGTTTTTAAAGATGTTTTTATAATACATTAATGAAGTTTAAAACAGTTTATTTTCTGTTTGAAAAAACAAAGACAATTATTTTCATGCATTTGTCATTTTACATCACTTCCTGTCTTGTGTATAAAAACGGGAACATGGGAGAGTTCCCGTTTTTCTGACGAAGTCCATGTTTTTAAATAAAGTGAAAGAAAGCGCTAAACTACATCTACTTGCTTGTCATCTTTTTGCAAAGCCCGAGCCTTCTGTTTTTGTGGTTTTGGTTTCGTTGTTTTTCGGCAAGTCCAGATATTTTCTTTTCACACTGATACAGAATTAACAAAAGTTATGTACTCATATGGCAATGTTTCTGTGTTGTCTCTTTTCGTACTTCCTCAATAGATGGGTTTTGGATCCAGCTTCTGCCACTTCATTAGACTTTGGCACCTCCCTTTAACCATAATCCTCTCCTTAGCCTAGATTATCTCAGATTGATTTTGCCCTTTATTCAGCCTAGCAACTTGCACAGCAACAATGTACCTAGTAAAATCACACTCCAAATTAAATCAGATTTCAGTTAGAAGAGAAAGAAAGAAGAGGAAGGTTAGAGCTCATTTAGAAAGGTAGACAGGAATCACTCCTCAGGACACAGTAGGAGCTCAAATGAAAATATTCCAAAGCAGAAAGGGGGCAGAAGGGTGGATGTTGAGGAAGGATGAAGAGAAACAACACAGATTCATCATTATGGTGAATACATAACTTTTGTCTGTGATGTTGCTGATGTTGAGGAAGGATGAAGAGAAACAACACAGATGCATCATTATGGTGAATACATAACTTTTGTATGTGATGTTGCTTTTTTCATCCATTCCTCAACCAATGGGACAGAGTCCACAGCTAGAAAAAACAATGGGTCCCAAGGAAGGGTATTCCAGAGTACAGCAGAGCCAAAGACTGCCCTATCCCTAGATAAGATGTCCAATTTGTAATGAGCAATTAAAGGTATGAGCATTGGACCAAATGGCAGCTGCACAAAGGTCATCTGTGGAAGCTTGGACCAGAAAGCAGATGATATGGCCACATATCTGGTGAAATGGGCCTTAAGAGGTTTAGGTAATATCAAGCCTTTATTCTTAAAAACAAAGAAAATGTAATCAGTGAGCCATTTGTCTAAAGCTACTTTTGATACCACCTTGCACAATTTAGTCTTGGAAAAGGTGACAAACAATTGGTCTGATTTCCAGAAATCTTTAGCTCTATGGAGACAGAGTCTAAACTGTCTGTGTACATCCAACAGGTGTAGCATGTATTCTCCCTTGTTGGAAAACCTTGAAAAGAAAACAGGTAGATTGATGAATTGGTTAATAGCTCTTTTTGATGTGACCTTAGGTAGGAAAGAATGATTAGTCTGAAGGGGCAGCCTATCCTTATAAAAACAAATATGCTGGCTGGGAACAGACTGCCTGGACTTATGATACTCATCAAACTGATGTAATTGCAAACAGAAAAATGGTTTTACAAGACAAAATTTTTAAGTCCACCTTGGCAGAGGGATCAAAGGGGGACTGTGTCAAATCCTGAGGAAGTACTGTTAAATCCCATGAAGGAATAGGGTCTTTAATATGTGGATGAAGTAAAAAAGTACCTTTGAGAAGGGCCTTATATATCTTCAGTGATGCCAAGGAAGAATAGTTTTCACGTGTGTGAAAGCTAGAAATTGCAACATGTTTAAACCTTAATTGTAGAATAACTTAAATCTACTATTGAAAATGGAGGCAAGAAAGTCAAAAATAGCTGAAATCGGTGTTGAAAATGGATATAGTTGTCTCTGGAGAGTGTAGATGGAAAATCTTTTCCATTTGCTCTTAGAAATCTTTCCAGTAGAATCTTGTCTGGAGGATATAAGGGTATGATGAACAAGGGAAGAAAGCCTGGACTGCCTAGCCATCATTGGAAGTGGAGAAACTATGCAGTCAACTTGAGGGTCTCAATACCTGGGTGAAGTATCCTGGCTGGTTGAGAGACAGAAGGTCCTGAGAAAGATCCGACACCCAGGGAGGGTGTACTAGATGAGGCCATAGGAAAAGAAACCACACTTGTCAAGGCCAGAATGGTCAATCAGGATTACTTTGCTTTTCCGCTGAGATGCTTTCTGAAGAAACTTGGAAATGAGAGGGGTGGGGGAAAGGCATAAAAGAGATTGGAGGGCTAATCATTAATCAGAAAATCTCTTGGTGGCCCTCCCCTTCTGGAGGAATTATGGGAAAGTACCTGCTGTACTTGGAATTGAGGAAAGAAGCAAAGAGATTGCAGCATGGTTGGCCTCATTGATAAAATACTGTTTCACCACTAATGGCTTGAGAGACCACTCATGAGGGAGTAAGATGGACCTGCTCACTTTGTCTGCCAGCATGTTGGACTTCTGTGAAATATGCATTGCCAGCAGAAAGAGGCCAGAAGAGATTGCTCATTGCCACACTCTTAATGCTTCTTGACATAAGGAGTAGGATCAGGTTCCCCCTTGTTTGTTGATGTACCAGACTGCTGACATGTTGTTTATTTGAACAGCAACCATCCTTAGGGGAAGAACATCTTGAAATGCCTGCATTTCTAATAGGACTGCTCTAATTTCCAGGACATTGATATGAAGATTGACCTCCAACTGAGACAAAGTGCCTTGGACAGTCATTCTCAGTAAAACCTCCCACCCTATTTGGGAAGTGTCTGTAGTCATTGTAGCCTTGAGTATTGGAAGGATAAGAGGGCAGCCTGATAAACTTCTTCAGCATGAATCCACCAGGCTATGTGTTCTCTGCAAATCCTTGTAATCTGAATCAGTGCTGTCAGGGGGTGATGTCCTACTGACCATTGCACTGCAAGTGTCCACTGTAGTACCCTGATGAGGTGCCTTGATAAGGGTACTATAGTTATGGATGTTGTCATAAATCCAAGAAGCTGCAACACTAACCTTGCTAGAGAAGAAGGAAGGGAAAGAATGTGAGATGATTGGCTCTGCAAAGTGTTTAACCTTATCTGTGGTAAGCTTGCAATCTGTGCCACTGCATCTAGATGAGCACCAATGAATTTCAAGACTTGATTGGGGAAGCACTGAGATTTGGCATAGTTCACTGTGATGCCCAGTTGAATACATAGTTGGAGCAAGTAGTCCATGCTTGAATTAGTACAAGCTTGGTGGGAGCAGAAAAGAGCCTGTCATTGAGATAAGGAAACACCCAGAATGCTAGCAGTCTCAAATAAGCTGTCAACCACTGCCATCCACTTGTCGAACACCCTGGGGACTGTGGTGAGACCAAAAGGCAGTGCCTTGAACTAGTAGTGACTGGCTCCCAGTCAGTACTGTAGGTATCTCCTGGAGTGCCTGTCTATTTTGATGTGATAGTATTCATCCTGGAGCTCTATAGAGCACATCCATTTGCCCTTGTGCAAAAGTGGCACAATGGACTGAATCATGACCATCTGAAACTTCGAGTTTTTGACAAATTGATTCAAACTGCTGTGATCCAAAATCAGTCTTAGGTTCCCATTTTTCTGTGGCACTAAAAAGATTCTCAAGTAAATTCTGAATCCTTGCTGGTCTGGGGGAACTGGTTAGATGACTGTTTTTGTCAGCAGTTTTTCTATGGCTGCTGATTTCCTTTGACTGAGTGGAATATTAGGAATCCTTTTGGGTCAATTGGGAGGTTGAAAAGAAAATGGTATGTAATAATCTCTGGATATTATACTCTGCATCTGTATGTTCTTGGTGATGGCTGTCCAGGGTTCTGGGTGCAGGGATAACCACAACCTGACTGCTGCCAGAGTGCAGCAGTAAGGTGATCTTTTAGTTGCATTGAAAGGACTTCTCAGACAGTGAAATCCTGAAGCCTTGGTGTTGTGGGCCTCCTCTGCCATGTGGGCAATGTATGCCATTACAGTTTCTCCCTCTACCACTGAGGGAACTCTCTCTGTAGGAGCCTTGGGAAGACCCTTGCAACTTTTGGAACCACATATTTCTACCTCCTCTCTAGTTCCATTAAAAAGTCCTCTGAGGGGTAGAAAAACATATCCCTATGGCAGATAATGTCTTCCCATCCTCTTCACTCCTGCAGAGTTTCCTTCACCTTAGGGCCAAACAAGGTGGATCCATGAAAGGGAGCATTGATGAATGATGTCTTGAAAGACTCTGCAAAATCACAAAGGTGCATCAAGGCATGCCCTCTTACAGCAATTTCTGAAACTGCAGCTCTTAGAGATCCCTCTGAGTAATGAGAAATCAGCATCCTGGAGGCCTTTGACAGGTCTGAATGGTGGCCAGTGGCAAATAAACTGCCTTTTTGTCCTCCACAGACATGGACCTTTTGGGAGCATCAGAAAACTCCTTGATTAAGTCTCTCTGAAATTTTGTAACATGTGGCAAATAGTTCACTGACCTGAGGGTGAAGTTACTGATGCATAAAAATGCTTCCAAAGTATGTCCGATGCCCTGGATTCTCTATTCAGGGGATGATCAGAAGAACTCTGTTCAGCAAGTTCTTTCTTAGTGGCCGCTGCTACCACCATAGGATCCACTGGGGGACCCTTGCTCCAATGGACCTGATCCTTTGGTGCAACTAGGTACTTATCTGATCAATTTGGGATAGACTCACTTACATCTGGACCTTTCAAGCCTGGCAGGAAATGAGGTCTACCATCTCATCCATCAGGAATACTATCCAGGACATAGCTAAGCCAGCTACAAAAGCCTCAGGAAACACTGACACCTCCTGGGAGGGCGACGGCAGAACACCAGCCACCTTTCTGTCTTAAACATTCAAGGATTTCACTAAAAGAGACATCATCAATGGGTGATTTGGGGGAACCTCTACCCTTTATTAAAGTCAGTGTTTTCAATCAAAGATTCCTGTGCACAATCTAAGTCCCTCCTTTTTCATGTATGCTTCTGAGCAGGCTGTCCAGTGGGATGCTCCAAGGAGGACTCAGAAGTGTGAGCAGAGTCCTGGATGGGGACTGTCTCTAGGTTTGACTGGGCTAGCTGTCCTGATGGTACATGATGAAAAGCCTCAGTGTCCAGCATAGACAGTTGTGGAGGGGGCAGACCCAATGGGGGCAAGGACATCTTGTCCACAGTAGTGGAAAATGCTCTGTCCACTACTTGAAAGGCAGAGGTTATGCAGTAACCAAGAACTGACCTGGTAGGAGCTGACACTGTGTGCCCAGGACAGCTTAAAGCATCCCCACAATCCTGCCTATACACTGAAGTCAGACCCTAGCTGGCCAGCACCAAGGCTCTGAAGGGAAGGGATGGCTCTGAAAACATTGGAGTCAAACCCAACACACTTGCTGTGGCTCCAAAATAACTCCGGCTCCAACAGACTTGCGGCTGTCTGGATCAGAGAAAGTGTCAGAGACAACGAATGCCAGGCCTTAGGATCTGACACAGACAAAGTCAGAATTCTCAGGTCTGAAGACTCTGAAACAAGGAGACAGATTGCACTAGGAGTCAAAAGCTGGGATTGGGCTGGTGGTAGGTTTATGGGTCCAATACGAGTCAGAGCTGATATGACTTCTAAATGAATCTGGGTTCTGACAAATTTTCTCATCCTTCTGTCCACGTCTGCTTCTGTCAGGCTCTTAGCTGACCCGAGGGATGAAGATGTTGAAAGTGGTCTGGAAGCCCATCGAGGTGTCCCTATAAGAACAGTGAATGAAGCTGTGACACCCCACCTCTGGGCCAGTAATCAAAAAGCCTAAATCCTCACCACTGGCACCAGTAGGGGACATTCATTGGGAGGATAACAGGTACACACACAGTATCTCCAGATGCAGGTCTCTGCATCAAGCACAATCAAGCAAATTTCCCTTAAGAGTAAACAGGGAACACAGTCAGTCTGGGACTGGTTCCTCACTCTTTCTCCAGATCCTCAGTAAAACTCCCCACTGGCACAGTTATAGAGTTGAGATCTCAGCAGAGTGCCAAACCAAGGCCTCCAGCACCCTTTCTGTCCAACTGGAGCTTTGTGTCTCTGACCAAGTAGCTGACACACACACACACACACACACACACACACACACACACACACACACACACACACACACACACACACACACACACACACACACACACACACACCTGGGAAAGGCTGGCACAGGTTTGCTAGCTATGCCGCTTCTGCCCAGACTATAAGGTAGTTTTGACTGCTACCAGACACTACTGACAGCTACCTTAAGGCTCTTCCAAGGGTACCCAATATACTGAGTGAAATTAATATTAATACAAATGGTAGTTTGACCAAGAGCAAGGTTATTAAGAATGGCTCACACAGTGTCGCCAAATAAATAGCACATACTCTCAAAACTTAAATATATCTACAAAGATCAGCCACAGTGAAAGGTTTATAGATATTTAATAATAAATAATAAAAGAACAAGAAAATACTCAGTACATATTCACAGTGATATCAGAGTTTAAAATCACGGGGAATATTTAAAATAACACTGAAGGACAGGCTCAGACAAATACAGAAAAAAACAACATCTAAACTAAGCTTCACCATATTCCTGACTACATCTTAGAGAATTACTATTCCCTAGTTAATATACTTAATAGAGCAAGGCTGATGATGTGGTGAATGGTTCTTCTGTTGTTGTCAGGCTCACTAACAGGCCTCTCAAAATAATATCTAAAATATTACTGCTGGGATAACTTGCAGAATGACATAATTTCTGGTCATCTGACTTCTAGTTCCCATGCAAAACACACATTGCTGGAAGCTGGCAGGACTTAGTACCACCCTATAAAAAAAAAACACACACAAGGGTTTTTGCTCAGATCTTTGGCAGGTGCTGGAAGTCATAAAACAATTGCATACCTCCACACCTTCAGAGAGTAATTAGTTCACCCCAAAGACAATACAGAAAGCTTCCTAGTACAGACCATGTGTCTCTAGCTGTATTTAAACCCGTGAGATAGCATCTTTATGATCTAGGCTATAAAATGATTTCATTTCAGATATTTTTATAAAATTTGCTATACTGAGGTTAACCCTTCAGTTTCCTCTGTTACAAAGTATACATTTAAACAGTTACAATAGTGCGTGTACATTTCTGTTCTCTCCAGAAAGGCACACTGTGGATACATTGCAAACACAAGCACTTTACAAATACATTTTATCACAAACATCTGTACAAATCAGTTTGATATTCACAAATATTAGGCTGCATGCACATACTCTATTCTGTATTTCTACCCCTTCCATGTTGCATGAAGGCACACAGTCTGGCACCTCCAAGTATGTGCATTGACCTGGTCGTGGACAATGAGTCTCATCAGGATCAATGCACAGTAAACCCCATCATGGTAGATGCTCACAGTCCTGCAGTTCTATGCTTTCCCTGCCACAGAACACACCATGCTCTGACATCACCCACCACAAACTAATGAAGGAGACACTGCCAACAGTCACATTATGGAAGCCTGATCCCACCAGTAGAGGACATGATTCTTGACTCCACACAATCTTGGAGATTATGTTGCTATCGTGTTCAAGTACCCCTATCTGTAAATGACAATAACTATATCCTGTCCACTCTCTAACCTGTATGAATGTGATGATGACTGATGCACTGTATGGCCACTTTATGTACTGCACTGCATTGCCTGGATGTGATAACACATGCATATTTTATTCTGTGCTGTCTTTGTCATGGCCCATAGATGTGGATCAGATGCCATCTCTTTGCCAAATTCTGCAATGTACTGCATCTGTCTGTGCTTGGACTGTGGTACGACTGCTGCTGTCCTCCCCTGACTCTTTACTTTGGTCTTCTGCTGCTGCTACAACTATACTTGAGGCTCTGACACAATCCCATGTTGTACAGCACTGCACCCACCACAAAAATCTTGCTGCAGCTATTTGGATTATATTGCAGTGACTCATCTGATGTGTCTAGACAATGGAAGTCTCTATTCAATAGGTAGAACACATGCTACACTATATTTCATGATTCAAAATGGGTTGTGTTATAGGCCATTTCTTGCATGGTCTGGGGTTTGCTGATGGTGGTCATTATCCAACACTCTAGGACATATTCGGCATCACATGCTACACATAAAAAACAACATATTATATGTGACCTGGCCTCTTCTTGTAGAATACCTGGGTGTGTAGACCTATCTAACATGTGTATACACCTATCAATCAGATAATACTGTGGGAAGTCCCTTGCAGGAACCTTTGGTATAACTCGGATGTGTACCACATTCATGAATCACACATCTTGCACTTAGCATAGAGGACTAAAGCTTCTGTGGCTAGGGTACAGGATATGACCCCTTCTGCATTTGTTTGCCTGTTATGTGACTCTGAGCAAGTCATTTTAACAGACATTGCTCTTGGATCATCCCTGAAAAGGGATCATTCTTTCCAGTGAGTTTATTCAGTCAAAAAACATGTAAATAAGGAAAGAAAGAAAAAAAGAAAGAAAGAAAGAAAGAACAGAATAATGGGAATTGCCCAGGTGGTAAATGGACACAAAATAAATAATGTCTACTCAGAGGTGATCTCTGCTTAACATACAAGGCCATGTCAAATCCAGAGCTGTTGGACATGCTACACTTAAAGAAATCCCAATCCCTCAGAGCCACACATTCCAGGGATCTAAACCTTGTCATCACAATAAACAAAACATGCTGGAGGGATAGGTTCCTGACCCAGAGACTCCCCAGACTCTGGAATAGACTGCCCATACATGTCAAGCAGAGTGTCTCTTTGGGCCTCTTCAAAAGGAACCTTGACGATTGGATGGGAGAAAGGAAATTCACCCCGGGGATCATGTCAGTCGCCCTGCTAGGCAGGGGTCCAGGGAAGTAAATAGTGTGGGAAGAAATAGCCTGGGAATTGTTATGGCTAGGCTTGTATAGGCCCTAGGGCTGATAGCCTAGTACCAACCTATGAACCTATGGACCTCTGTCCTGGGCTTTACCGACAAACCTGGTAGTTCAAGGAATGGAAGTGTGAGTGAGATCGATCAAGTCATTATTTTACACTCACTAAGCAGCGCTTTTGCTGTTTAGAGAGTGTAAAATTAAGTGAAACATGAAAAGTGTGTGTGTGTGTGTGTGTGTGTGTGTGTGTGTGTGTGTGTGTGTGTGTGTGTGTGTGTGTGTGTGTGTGTGTGTTTATGTTTCTGTCTGCATCTGTGAGTGTATGTGTGTATGCGTGCATGAAACTGGAAGTACGTTTCTGTGTGTGTGTGTGTGTGTTTATGTTTCTGTCTGCACTGCATCTGTGTGTATGTCTGCTTGTGTGCATGAAACTGGAAGTGTGTTTCTATGCGTGTGTGTGTGTGTGTGTGTGTGTGTGCGTGTGTGTGTGTGTGTGTGTGTGTGTGTGTGTGAGAGAGTGAGAGAAAGTGAGATTGATCGAGCAGCAGTGGCAGCCACAGTTAAGAGGTTTGTATACCTCTTGACTACTTACCTCAAGAAATCTAGATAAAGCCTAACAAAAGGTGGAACAAATGCTCAAAAATAGGAACAAATTTCAAATATTGCTCTTGTAAAATTAGAAATTTGCTTCAATGGATGCTGGACCCAGGGACACTGGACCCTACCCAGTTCGGCTTTGTTAAGGACAGATCATGCCTCCTAAACCAGGTGGACTTCGAGACATTTACCCAGGCTATAGACGAGGGAAAGGTGGTACTCGCAGCCTACCTAGACCTCGCTAAGGCCTTCAACACCATTCCTCATTCTGGTATTATAGATAAGCTCACCAGCCTGAACATAAACCCCTATGTCACAAGATGGGTTGCCAGCTGGCTCATGGACAGAACCCACATGGTGAGAGTTGTGGGAGCTAGGTCTGACTCTAAACCGGTTACAAGTGGCACTCCCCAGGGCTCAGTCCTACATATACTTCTCAGAGGTACATGCAAACACAGGAAGACTATGGCTGACCAAGTTCACAGATGACTGCAAACTAGGGGCTATAATTGACACTCTGGCTGACACAGACATCCTCCAGAAGGGTCTCACTGAGATGGATAACTGGTGTCAAAATCATGGCCTCAAGCTAAATGCCAAAAAGTGCATAGTCATCCCCTTCGTAAAAAACAAAGTACCCACAAACTATCACATAGGTGGTAGTCCCCTAAATACGGAAGATGTAATAAGGGATCTGGGGACCCAAGTAGATAGTAATCTCATCTTTGATAATCACATTGCCAAAGTGGTTAGAAAATCCTTCTACGCGGCCCACCTAATCACAAGAGGGTTCGCATCCAGATCAAAAGAGGTCATTGTGCCCCTCTACTCATCACTCATCAGACCCATCATAGAGTACAATGCCCCATTTGGGATGTACCTTACATGACACCTGCAACAGCTGGAAAGACCACAGAAGTACATCACCAAGATGGTCAATGGCCTCAAACAGATGCCCTATGCAGCTCGACTGAAGAAACTTCAGCTGTACTCGGTTGCATACCGCCTACTCAGAGGTGATCTCTGCCTGACATACAAGGCCATGTACAACCCAGAATTGATGGACATGCTCCAGCTAAAGAAAACCTTATCCCCTCGAGCCACATGCTCTAGGGATCTAAACCTTACCACAACAATAAATAGGATGTGCTGGAGGGATAGATTCCTGTCCCAGAGACTTCCCATGCTTTGGAACAAGATTCCAATCTACATTAGGCAGAGCTCCTTGCTAACACTCTTCAAAAGAAACCTTGACGAGTGAATGTGAAACAGAAAGTTTACCCCGGGGATCACTTCAGTGGCTCTGCTGGACAGAGGCACAGGGAACTAATCTAACGGGGCGACGAAAGCCAACACATTCAGGCTAGGCTTATAAATGCCTTTGGGCAGATAGCCTAGTACCTACCTATGAACCTATGAATAATAGTATTTGTGTTAGCATGCACTTTCTGAAGCTAAAGAAGTCTGAAACTCAAATTAGTGCCATTATTTAGTGACTTCAATCCTCAGTGATTGGCAACAAACCACAAATTTTAGGAGTAAGGGACCAAAAAAAAAATGAAGTAAATATCTGGATATTTTTTTGAAAAATCTTATATTATATATGTAAAATACTTCTTCCAACACCATTTACATATACTACAGCAAGTATGGAATATTAGGTAGAGGAACTATTTTACATTAAAATTATCTA